>NC_134360.1:17096985-17124531 GCF_048569485.1 Anomaloglossus baeobatrachus
CTGCTGTTTACAGCTGTGTAGCTGTGATCAGCAGATAGGGCCGTGCGATCGGATTGCTGATCGCTATAGCCCCCTAGGGGGACTAGTAAAATTAAAAAAAAAATGTAGAAAAAAACCTAAAAGTTCAAATCACCCCCCTTTCGCCCCATTGAAAATTAAAGGGTTTAAAAAAATAAAGAAAATACACACACATTTGGTATCGCCACGTTCAGAAACGCCCGATCTATCAAAATATAAAATCAATTAATCTGATCAGTAAGCTGCGTAGCGGCTAAAAAATTTCAAGCACCAAAATGACGTTTTTTTGTTGCCACAACTTTTGCGCAAAATGCAATAGCAGCCGATCAAAACGTAGCATCTGCGCAAAAATGGTACAGTTAAAAACGTCAGCTTGAGACGCAAAAAATAAGCGGTCACTGAGCCATAGATCGCGAAAAATGAGAACGCTACGGGTCACAGAATATGGCGTTAAACGTGCACCACATTTGTCGGACAAACTTCCGATTTTTTTTTTTAACCCCTTATATAAAAGTAAACCTATACATGTTTGGTGTCTACGAACTCGCACTGACCTGAGGCATCACACCCACACATCAGTTTTACCATATAGTGAACACAGTGAATAAAATATCTCAAAAACAATAGTGCTATCGTGCTTTTTTGCACTTTTTCTGCATATTTGATTTTTTTTTTGCCGTTTTCCAGTAAACTATATGTTAAAACTTATGGTTTCATTTAAAAGTACAGCTCGTTCCGCGAAAAATGAGCCACTCACATGACCATATTGACTGAAAAATAAAAGTTACGTCTCTCAGAAGAAGAATGGCGAAAAAAAAAACAGAAAGCGAAAAATCGGCCGGTCGTGAAGGGGTTAAACATCTCCATTTTTATTGTTCTCAGGCTCTGGAACCAGTTCTCCCCTGACATCTCCTTCATCTCCGACACCTCCTTCAACAGCAGGTCTGTATCGGTGGCTCCTTATATCTATTGAGGTTCTGCTTGTTAGTGTGTGACCCAATAGCTGGCCATACACATCAGCCCATCCGGCTGACCCCTCTCTCCAGACACCATACTCATGCATGCTCAGTTTGGTTGAGCGTTCATGTGTTCTGATTGGGAAGACAGGAGATAGGAGCTTCCGGGCTCCTCTGATGGCGGCTGATTTTCCTTGTGGTGTGGGTTTTGAAATTCAGCATGCCGCTACTTTTTCCCCCCCTTCCCCGAATATAATGAAGGACCTCACTCACACGCTTGGGCGTTGTAACATTAATCTAGTAAGGTGAAGAATGCGGCCAGTGACAGGTCTGACACTGGGAGTCCTGGTTTTGTGGGTTTTTTAGGTCACTTCCCTTCTGAGATGTTTGCTTAAAAAATGGGAGCCTTGTTACTAACCCAGTTTCCTTTCCAGGAGCAGTTATCAGGTAAGTTGTGGTGTGATGTGCGCCCCGTCCTGAGCCTCGGCCGCCCGCTTCTCTCCTGCACGCTTTGTGTTCACACGCACGTCTTCACATCATCATCGCCTTTACCTGAAATATCCCACGCGGAGATATTTTACCCCTTTTCTCGTGAACCGATAAAAGGGACGTTGCTGTTGCTGTAGACAATTTGGATTCGCTTTTATGTAGTACATTCACTTTGATGTGTTCTTTAGGATGCGCTGAGATGC
This sequence comes from Anomaloglossus baeobatrachus, assembly GCF_048569485.1. Classification (NCBI taxonomy): domain Eukaryota; kingdom Metazoa; phylum Chordata; class Amphibia; order Anura; family Aromobatidae; genus Anomaloglossus; species Anomaloglossus baeobatrachus. The sequence goes on from NC_134360.1 coordinate 17,098,652, forward strand.
GTTGTTTTTTTAGCATTTCTACTTCTATTTTTTTCAGCTTAATATCCAATGTCCGGTCTCTCCCCCATTGTAGGGGCAGCTGATGCCTCGCTTTTCTCTTTGGCACAGGCTAAAGAACAAAATTTGCATTCCTGTTTTTGTCCATGTATCAGACTCTGGACTTCTTTTCTGTTTACTGATCTTCCGGTCTCGCTGTTTTGCCTTTTTTTTTTTTTCTCAGATTTGACTCTGTTTTCCTTCTCTCTATGCTCTGGTATCAATCCCATGATGCATCAGTTCAGCATCTGTACTGACCGGGAAGACTGTCCTTATTTTTTTTCATTTATTTAAGTAGAAAAAAAAAAGCTTAGTGTTAGGGAGGCTGAACTGTAATTCCCTTCATTGTAATTGTGTGGCAGGAGCTAACTAGTCATCATCAGAAACTGAGCGTTAGGAGCTGTCTAGTCATCATCAAAAACTGTGATGAGCGTTAGGAGTTGACTAGTCATCATCAGAAACTAAGCGTTAGGAGCGGTCTAGTCATCATCAGAAGCTGTGATGAGCGTTAGGATCTGTCTAGTCATCATCAGAAGCTGTGATGAGCGTTAGGAGGTGTCTAGTCATCATCAGAAACTGTGAGTGTTAGGAGCTGTCTAGTCATCATCAGAAACTGAGCGTTAGGAGCTGTCTAGTCATCATCAGAAACTGAGCGTTAGGAGCTGTCTAGTCATCATCAGAAACTGAGCGTTAGGAGCATTCTAGTCATCATCAGAAACTGAGCGTTAGGAGCTGTCTAGTCATCATCAGAAACTGTGATGAGCGTTAGGAGTTGACTAGTCATCATCAGAAACTAAGCGTTAGGAGCGGTCTAGTCATCATCAGAAGCTGTGATGAGCGTTAGGATCTGTCTAGTCATCATCAGAAGCTGTGATGAGCGTTAGGATCTGTCTAGTCATCATCAGAAACTGTGATGAGTGTTAGGAGCTGTCTAGTCATCATCAGAAACTGAGCGTTAGGAGCTGTCTAGTCATCATCAGAAACTGAGCGTTAGGAGCTGTCTAGTCATCATCAGACTGTGAAGAGCTGTCTAGTCATCATCAGAAACTGTGATGAGCGTTAGGAGCTATCTAGTCATCATCAGTAACTGTGTGTGATGAGCTGTCTAGTCATCATCAGAAACTATGATGAGCGTTTCTGCAAATATAGGCAAAACGCTACTGTAGACGGATAACACAATGTTGGGGAGAAAGATTAGGTTTAAGGGTCAGTCCTTTTGATAATACCATAGAAACCCTCAATCAGTGCATCATATGATTGAATCGATCATATGAACATGTGTATCCTTGAGGTTTTTGCAACACCAACCTCCAGAATGGAAGTTGTCAATGTGGCTTAACTGTAAATGTCATAGACTCCATGAGAATGTCTTCTGGAGTTGCTGCTTGTGCCTACCCCATGCTGATTGTTTCCATTATGCTATCATGCTAAGACATTGCTGCGCCTTCGTGTATTGTTGGCAGCATTCCCCGACCCATTGTGGAGAATGTCGTCCTCCCTGCTCGTCAGAAATGTTGCCTTTGCCTAAACACATTCTTGTCGATTACTGTCCCGCTCTTCGTTGTAAAAAGTTTGATATTATTAAAGGGACACTCCGAGTGTAGAGGGAAACCGCTGCCAATGTTACAACGGACAGGGGAGAAGAGGTTACAAAAATTGTCCTGGTATTGCATTACCAATGGATAGCCAGCTGATGCATATTGCTCCACTGGATAGGTTGGAGGTGTTCAATGAGGGTCCGATGACTGGGAAACCCCATCGGAGGATAGCAGTACTGTGTCCTCTGAAGAAATAGTTTGTTACTTATGGATGAGCTAGGATGGGATAAATTCAGCAAAAGTGGCAGTGAACCACCAGACGTAATGACGGTGGCCTATAAGTAAGCAGAAGTGTCAATTTCCGTCATTACAACAGTGTCAGGAGCTGTGTAATCATTATTAGTAACTGTGATAAAGGTTTCTGATGTGTCACTTCTGGATTCTCCATCTGGCACAGTATTTATGGTCTGTATCACAGTCTGATAAGAGAGCTACATCCCCACAATGTATACAAAGAAGGTTGTGACTGATTGTCATGGCTATATACATTTATAGATCTCTTCGGGGGAGGGAATCCATGTGCTTGCTTGCTACAGCTATGCGGTGATTGAGGCAGTATTTCCATAACTTGTAACCAGTGTAGCCATTGAGACCATTACTTTGCAGATGGTATTCAGAAAATAGAAATAAGGACCTTTTTAGATCATTATTAGATGAGCTAAACCCTCTTGTCACATGGTCATCCTAAAAGGGGAAGAGTCCCATCTTAGGGTCTGCCTGCACTCTCCAAAAGGGGGAGTTATGTCCCCCTTGTTCTTCCCTGGCTACAAGTCTGTGGCCTGGAGTAGTTAAATGTAGCGGCTAATTGTGCCACTCCATTCATTTTCTATGGGAGTGAGGATGATGGCCCGAGCAGTAATCATCTATCCACTGGATAGCTGTTAATTTTGGTAGACTGTAATCTCCCTTTTAGAAAGGAGTACTTCAGACTATTAAAGCGCACCATTCACCAGGATTTTCCTATATAACCTAAAGCCTATACTGACACTATCAGGCTGATCCCATACATACCTGTAGTGATCAGCTAGGATGTATAGGTTTTGAAACACAAGCAAGTAAAGTTTGCAAAGTGAGCATCTTGTTGAGTGGCAGCAGCTGCCGATCAGCTGATAGCTGGGGTAAGTATTAATAGGGATTCCCTCCCCGTTATTTATGCTAATTCTATTATACGATCATTTTACTTTGTGACTAGAAGGACCTGTGCTGATGTCATACCGATATGACCAGATGGGGCGGGGCCTCATCCAACATAGCTGATGCCAGGAAGCAACATTTTTGTTAGCTGAGGCCTCGCCCCTTATGATCACATGGGTATGACATCAGCACAGGTCCTTCTAGTTACAAAGTAACATGATTGGATAATAGAACTAACATAAAATACCGTGGAGGGGATAACTATGAATACCCACCTCAGCTATCTGCTGATCGGCAGCTGCTATCGCTCAACAAGCTGCTGATTTTACAAACTTGCTTATGTTTCAAAACCTATACATCCGAGCTGACAACTAAAGGTATGTATAGACTCAGCCTGATAGTGCCAGTATAGTACTGTATGTATAGAATCAGCCTGATAGTGCCAGTATAGCGCTGTATGTATAGAATTAGCCTGATAGTGCCAGTTATAGCACTGTATGTATAGACTCAGCCTGATAGTGCCAGTATAGCACTGTATGTATAGAATCAGCCTGATAGTGCCACTATAGTACTGTATGTATAGAATCAGCCTGATAGTGCCAGTATAGCGCTGTATGTATAGAATTAGCCTGATAGTGCCAGTATAGCACTGTATGTATAGAATCAGCCTGATAGTGCCAGTATAGAACTGTATGTATAGACTCAGCCTGATAGTGCCAGTATAGCACTGTATGTATAGAATCAGCCTGATAGTGCCAGTATAGCACTGTATGTATAGAATCAGCCCGATAGTGCCAGTATAGCACTGTATGTATAGAATCAGCCCGATAGTGCCAGTATAGCACTGTATGTATAGAATCAGCCCGATAGTGCCAGTATAGCACTGTATGTATAGAATCAGCCCGATAGTGCCAGTATAGCACTGTATGTATAGAATCAGCCCGATAGTGCCAGTATAGCACTGTATGTATAGAATCAGCCCGATAGCGCCAGTATAGCACTGTATGTATAGAATCAGCCTGATAGCGCCAGTATAGCACTGTATGTATAGAATCAGCCCGATAGCGCCAGTATAGCACTGTATGTATAGAACCAGCCCGATAGCGCCAGTATAGCACTGTATGTATAGAATCAGCCCGATAGCGCCAGTATAGCACTGTATGTATAGAATCAGCCCGATAGCGCCAGTATAGCACTGTATGTATAGAATCAGCCCGATAGCGCTAGTATAGCACTGTATGTATAGAATCAGCCCGATAGCGCTAGTATAGCACTGTATGTATAGAATCAGCCCGATAGTGCCAGTATAGCACTGTATGTATAGAATCAGCCCGATAGTGCCAGTATAGCACTGTATGTATAGAATCAGCCCGATAGTGCCAGTATAGCACTGTATGTATAGAATCAGCCCGATAGCGCCAGTATAGCACTGTATGTATAGAATCAGCCCGATAGCGCCAGTATAGCACTGTATGTATAGAATCAGCCCGATAGCGCCAGTATAGCACTGTATGTATAGAACCAGCCCGATAGCGCCAGTATAGCACTGTATGTATAGAACCAGCCCGATAGCGCCAGTATAGCACTGTATGTATAGAATCAGCCCGATAGCGCCAGTATAGCACTGTATGTATAGAATCAGCCCGATAGCGCCAGTATAGCACTGTATGTATAGAATCAGCCCGATAGCGCTAGTATAGCACTGTATGTATAGAATCAGCCCGATAGCGCTAGTATAGCACTGTATGTATAGAATCAGCCCGATAGTGACAGTATAGCGCTGTATGTATAGAATCAGCCCGATAGTGCCAGTATAGCACTGGATGTATAGAATCAGCCTGATAGTGCCAGTATAGCACCTGTATGTATAGAATCAGCCTGATAGTGCCAGTATAGCACTGGATGTATAGAATCAGCCTGATAGTGACAGTATAGCACTGTATGTATAGAATCAGCCCGATAGTGACAGTATAGCGCTGTATGTATAGAATCAGCCCGATAGTGACAGTATAGCGCTGTATGTATAGAATCAGCCTGATAGTGACAGTATAGCGCTGTATGTATAGAATCAGCCTGATAGTGCCAGTATAGCGCTGTATGTATAGAATCAGCCTGATAGTGCCAGTATAGCGCTGTATGTATAGAATCAGCCTGATAGTGACAGTATAGCACTGTATGTATAGAATCAGCCCGATAGCGCCAGTATAGCACTGTATGTATAGAATCAGCCTGATAGCGCCAGTATAGCACTTGCTTTAGGTTATATAGGAAAATCCTTGTGATTGGTGCGCTTAAAGACCAAAAATTCCCTCTATTGCAGTCATATGAATAAAGTGGGTGAACAAAAATACCCTCCAACCCCCCATTAATGTACACACTTAAAGGGAATGTCCTCTACTTGGATAACCCTTCCTCAATCACGGTTTCCCCCAATTAAATTAATATTACCTATACTTGCCTATGGTGTGGTGTCGGCACTGGCTCTCCTGAGGATCGCATGACATTATGATGTGACATGAGCCTTCCGGCCACTTCACTGTCCCCTACTTTGGACATACCTGACATCTGGAGAAAGTCAAGGCTTCTCAGTATCAGAGTGGAAAGTTAAGTGGACACAGGGATTGCGTGACATAATGTCATGCGATCCTCAGGAGAGCTAATGCCGACACTGCTGAAATGGCGCCCACCCCAGGGGTGAATATAGCACTTTTTTTTACTTTGAGGGGAAAAAGTGATCGAGAAGGGACAGTTGTCTGAGCAGTGGACATTCCGTTTAAGTTTTATTGTTAAGTTTCCTGATGAGTTATACTGTTTGTGTTTTGTGTGAGATGTTGATATTGACCCGTGTCCTCTTTTTCCCCTTCCTCTGCTGTCGTCTATGTAGAGCATGCATCATTTTGAACGTGAAATATCGGTAAAGTAAGCAAATTGCTTCTTTTGTCACTAAAAAAAAAAAAAAGAGAAAAGAAAAGTGCCTGTTGTTACCACATGAGGGCGGTGTGGAGTATTGCCCCATCATCACACCGCTCGGGCTCCATTTATTATTTTAAAATTTCCTTAAAATGTTCATTTAATTTTTGCCATTTGCATTTCACCCATGATCCAGGTCGGGCTCCGATGCCGGGGATAGGATGATGGTCTTTGGTAGTTTTTGTGTCTGTAACGTGAGGACCCCATAAATTGTCAGACGTTCCCCTCTCATCAGCTGATAAAGTGCACTATTCCATGGCGGCCATATAGATACACGGCTGCCAATAATCTGGATCGTTCTGGGTTGTTCAGACAAATTCCACCAAAACGTGGGTGTTGGGTTGGGGCCAGTCCCATAGGCACGATATTGTAGTACAGCAAGCAGAGATCCTGAAAAACGTGTTGTAGATTCAGTGCATTCAATTCTTTATATTATGGATTCTAGTTGCAGGACCTCACCCCCCCCATTCCTCACCCCAACCCCCACAATTAACAAATCTTGGAATGGTCACACCACCAACTAGATCTAATACCAGACTCCTAGATCCTGTTCTCTACAGATGACTTTACAGCAGTCTCATTATCATCAGTGTAATTGGAGGTTACACCTACATATACAGTATCCACCATTTTACAATAGCTGATATGGTACAGGAGGAGGTGAGCTGTGATGACTGATAACCCCTTTATATACAGTAGATAGCAAAGAAGCTACCATTTTACAATGGGTGATGTCACAGCTCACCACCTCCTCTTCCTTCTTCTAATATATAACAGAGGATCCACTATTCACTGATGTCACAGCTCACCTCCTCCTCTTCCTCCTTCTTCCGCTTTCCTCCTCCTCCTCTTTCCTCCTCCTCTTTCCTCCTCCTCTTTCCTCCTCCTCCTCTTTCCTCCTCCTCCTCCTCTTTCCTCCTCCTCTTTCCTCCTCCTCCTCCTCCTCCTCTTTCCTCCTCCTCTTTCCTCCTCCTCCTCTTTCCTCCTCCTCCTCTTTCCTCCTCCTCCTCCTCCTCCTCTTTCCTCCTCCTCCTCTTTCCTCCTCCTCCTCTTTCCTCCTCTTTCCTCCTCCTCCTCTTTCCTCCTCCTCCTCCTCCTCCTCCTCTTTCATCCTCCTCCTCTTTCCTCCTCTTTCCTCCTCCTCCTCTTTCCTCCTCCTCCTCTTTCCTCCTCCTCCTCCTCTTCTTTCCTCCTCCTCTTCTTCTTTCCACCTCCTCCTCTTCTTTCCTCCTCCTCCTCTTCTTTCCACCTCCTCCTCTTCTTTCCACCTCCTCCTCTTCTTTCCACCTCCTCCTCTTCTTTCCTCCTCCTCCTCTTCTTTCCACCTCCTCCTCTTCTTTCCTCCTCCTCCTCTTCTTTCCTCCTCCTCCTCCTCTTCTTTCCTCCTCCTCCTCCTCTTTCCTCCTCCTCCTCTTTCCTCCTCTTTCCTCCTCCTCCTCCTCCTCCTCCTCTTTCCTCCTCTTTCCACCTCCTCCTCCTCTTTCCTCCTCCTCCTCCTCCTCCTCTTTCCTCCTCCTCTTTCCTCCTCCTCCTCCCTCCTCTTTCCTCCTCCTCCTCCTCCCTCCTCTTTCCTCCTCCTCCTCCTCCCTCCTCTTTCCTCCTCCTCCCTCCTCTTTCCTCCTCCTCCCTCCTCCCTCCTCTTTCCTCCTCCTCCTCCTCCTCCCTCCTCTTTCCTCCTCCTCCTCCCTCCTCCCTCCTCTTTCCTCCTCCTCCTCCTCCCTCCTCTTTCCTCCTCCTCCCTCCTCTTTCCTCCTCCTCTTTCCTCCTCTTTCCTCCTCCTCCTCTTTCCTCCTCCTCCTCCTCCCTCCTCTTTCCTCCTCCTCCTCCCTCCTCTTTCCTCCTCCTCCTCCCTCCTCTTTCCTCCTCCTCCTCCCTCCTCTTTCCTCCTCCTCCTCTCTCCTCTTTCCTCCTCCTCCTCCCTCCTCTTTCCTCCTCCTCCTCCCTCCTCTTTCCTCCTCCTCCTCCCTCCTCTTTCCTCCTCCTCCTCCCTCCTCTTTCCTCCTCCTCCTCCCTCCTCTTTCCTCCTCCTCCTCCCTCCTCTTTCCTCCTCCTCCTCCCTCCTCTTTCCTCCTCCTCCTCCCTCCTCTTTCCTCCTCCTCCTCCCTCCTCTTTCCTCCTCCTCCTCCCTCCTCTTTCCTCCTCCTCCTCCCTCCTCTTTCCTCCTCCTCCTCCCTCCTCTTTCCTCCTCCTCCTCCCTCCTCTTTCCTCCTCCTCCTCCCTCCTCTTTCCTCCTCCTCCTCCCTCCTCTTTCCTCCTCCTCCTCCCTCCTCTTTCCTCCTCCTCCTCCCTCCTCTTTCCTCCTCCTCCTCCCTCCTCTTTCTTATAGATAACACAGGATCCACCGTTCACTGATGTCACAGCTCACCTCCTCCTGTACAATGATTTATTTCTGCCCAGATTAGAGATGATCATTACATACTTTGGCAGCTTACTGTTGCTGTACATGCAGGAAGGGAGTCTAAATAAAGCCTATTTTCCAGTATGAAAATTACAAGACTTATGATTTGTGTTTTTCCTTTTGATAAAGATTGTGATATGAAAAAAATGATTTCACATGAAACTTGACTTGAACAAGAGATCCTTTTCTGATGGCACATTCCCTTTAAAATTGAAAAGCCGCTCTGTGAGGCCCACAAATTATACGCCTTCTGAAAAGGCCACTCAAGCAATGCAGACCTGCTGCTCTGCGCTGATGAGGGGCAAACACCCTGACACACACTGTCTGCAAAATGAAGTTTCTGGTCTGTTTTCTTATCTTAAGTCACATGACAAAGCTTGTTAAAGGGTCAATATTAACCTTTTAGGATTTCTACATCCTATAGGTGCTGCTGAGTTGAAGTGCTCTCCCTCTCTGAAGAGGATGTTGTTCATTTTGAAAAGCAAAGCAGTAATTTATGTAGGATAATAGTCTGAATGCTGCACTGATGATATATACTGTAATAGCACTATACAGGGAGCAGATCTCTCCTCCAACCACTGTGTGACTGTGCAGACATCCGACCCAACCACCCTGCTGCAGCGCCCGACCCAACCACCCTGCTGCAGCGCCCGACCCAACCACCCTGCTGCAGCGCCCGACCCAACCACCCTGCTGCAGCGCCCGACCCAACCACCCTGCTGCAGCGCCCGACCCAACCACCCTGCTGCAGCGCCCGACCCAACCACCCTGCTGCAGCGCCCGACCCAACCACCCTGCTGCAGCGCCCGACCCAACCACCCTGCTGCAGCGCCCGACCCAACCACTCTGCTGCAGCGCCCGACCCAACCACTCTGCTGCAGCGCCCGACCCAACCACACTGCTGCAGCGCCCGACCCAACTGTCGTCTAACTGCAGCGGTCCACCCCCTACATCATATTACAAATAGACTTACACCCTTCACTCCGGGTCGATTTTCCATTTTTCCTTTCCTTATTCCAGGAGCCATAAGTTTTGTTTTTTTTTTTTGGGTTTTTTTCACTTTTTCATCACTTTTGCGGGATGAGCTGTACTTATGAATGACTATTTTACTATATTCAAATTGTCTCTCCAGTAAAGGAGACAAACTCTAGCACAGCGCCACCTATTGGAAGTGGCGATCCTAAAAGTCACAAGTGGATTTTTACTATATAATGTTCTGGGGGAAAAAAATTCCAAGTGCAGTGAATTTGAAAACCAAAAAGTGCAATTTCAGGATTGTTTTTTGGGTTTGTCATTTACTGTATGGTAAAAATGATTTCCCAGCTTAGTGCAAGTATGTGGATGTCAGACATCTATAGTGTTAGTTTATTATTTTATTTTTTTTTTTTTACCACTAAAAAAAAAAAAACAAACTTGACATTTTTAAGAAAAAATATACTTGCTCTTGTTGCCATTGTCAATATTTTGATCACTTCTTACAGCATATTCCCAAAAATAGCATTTTATTGTAAATGTTACTGCGGCAAAAAAAACAAAAACAAAACAATCCTGGCTTTTTTTTTTTTCTTTTCATTTGACATGCACAGCAGTCATCAGCTGACCCCGGCAGTCTTGACAATAAATAAAAAATAAATCTTTATTTTTATATAGCGCTAACATATTCCGCAATGCTTTACCTACATCAGGAACACTGTCCCCATTGGGGCTCACAATCTAAATTCCCTATTTGTATGTCTTTGGACAATGAATTGGCGCCCCACAATTAGGTAGAGGAGCAGTCGATGGCTGCAGGGAATGGTGCGCTCCCTGCCGGCGCATGTTAAATCCTGCTGTTAGAGATTGACAGTGGGATTTAATGGATCTCCGATGCACCTGCGGCTGTTAGGGGCACTTTGTACCCTGCGACATCGCAAGCCGATGCTAGCGATGCCGAGCGCGATAGTCCCCGCCCCCGTTGCACATGCGATATCTTGTGATAGCTGCCGTAGCGAACATTATTGCTACGGCAGCTTCACACGCACTTACCTGCCCTGCGACGTCGTTCTGGCCGGCGACCCGCCTCCTTGACAGGCGGCCAATAGAAGCGGAGGGGCAGAGATGAGCGGGACATAACATCCCGCCCACCTCCTTCCTTCCGCATAGCCGGTGGAGGCAGGTAGGAGATGTTCCTCGCTCCTGCGGCTTCATACACAGCGATGTGCGCTGCCGCAGGAACGAGGAACAACATCGTATCTCCTATTGCTGCGACATTATGAAAATGACCGACACTGCACAGATCGCCAATTTACGACACTTTTGCGATCGTTTATCGGCGCATCTAGGCTTTACACGTTGCGACGCCGTTACCGGCGCCGGATGTGCGTCACTTTCGATTTGACCCTGACGATGTCGCAATATGCAAAGTACCTCTTAGACACATGACGACTGACTAAATCTGCTGAGAGAATTGGTCTCCGCATATGACCTGGCATCAAAGGGAGCAACATGACATGATGCAAATTTACATCATATGTTGGAGTATTCCCATCTCCAAGATCCTGTCCCATTTATGTAGTAGGTGTAATAATATTATTAAATACCTCCAAATAGAAATGTATTATAGTTCTCCTGATTAGCCATGTCTCTTACCTCATGTTCAGGGCATTGCAGTAGGTCACCCCCACAGTGCGTCCTAGCGCCCTCTGGTGGTGGATTCTTGTTCTACACAAACTCTGCCGCCCACATAACTGATTCCAGTGCAGGTAAAGCTCAGGTTTTAGAATCTATGCAAACTGAGAACAAGGATGGTCCGTGCAGATGGGCGTCAGGGCTGCGCAGATGGGCGTCAGGGCTGCGCAGATGGGCGTCAGGGCTGCGCAGATGGGCGTCAGGGCTGCGCAGATGGGCGTCAGGGCTGCGCAGATGGGCGTCAGGGCTGCGCAGATGGGCGTCAGGGCTGCGCAGATGGGCGTCAGGGCTGCGCAGATGGGCGTCAGGGCTGCGCAGATGGGCGTCAGGGCTGCGCAGATGGGCGTCAGGGCTGCGCAGATGGGCGTCAGGGCTGCGCAGATGGGCGTCAGGGCTGCGCAGATGGGCGTCAGGGCTGCGCAGATGGGCGTCAGGGCTGCGCAGATGGGCGTCAGGGCTGCGCAGATGGGCGTCAGGGCTGCGCAGATGGGCGTCAGGGCTGCGCAGATGGCGGTCAGTGCTTTCCTCTGTGGGTCCCCATCTCCTGAGGATGCAGGTGTAGTGGGATGTGCCGCTGGTTTTTTGGAGCCCATGTTTTGTGCATCTGCGTCTGTCATTTACTGATCTGGGCTGTTATTAATGAGTCCGCAGCGTTGGCTGACTCCTGTAGATCAGAGGCGGACGCTGAGAGAAATTCCTATAGAATTTTGTAGAGGGAAATAATAAACCTTAAAGGAATTTTCCAGTGTATTTTTTTTTTTTTTTTTTTATAGTAGTAGGAAAATCGGCCTCTTCCTAACCTCCTAAGGCTAGTTTCACACTTGCGTTGAACGGTATCCATTGCATTGCATTGTGTAACGGATGCAACGGATGTGTTGCATATAGTGGCGCAACGGATGCTGCCAAACAACGCAATTAGTTTTGATTTTTTTTTTTTTTTTTTTTTACAGTTTTACCAGCGGCAGACTATTGTGAACGATCAGCTGATCGCTCCCTGCAGCCGGCCGCCGGGTGATCAGCTGATCGCTCCCTGCAGCCGGCCGCCGGGTGATCAGCTGAGCGCTGTCACTTGCCGGCGGCCGGGCATTCTGGCGGCCGGTCGCTCAGCTGAGCGCTGTCACTTGCCGGCGGCCGGGCATTCTGGCGGCCGGTCGCTCAGCTGAGCGCTGTTGCTTGCCGATGGCCGGGCACTCAGCTGAACGTTCGGCCACCGCGAGCCAAAATAAAGTTTGATTAAAAAAAAAAAAGAAGAGCATGCGCAGTGAAATCCAGAGGATTCCGCTGCTCAAAATAATGTTACAAGCTGCGTTCCTCCCGCTGGGCGGAAGCAACGCAGGTCCTTTTGGTACAATCAGTCACCCATACAAGTCTATGGGAAACAGCGGAATCCGTTAACTGATTCTGCTGTTTTCCAAAAGGGCGGATTGTAACGGAAGGAAATAAACGCAAGTGTGAAAGTACCCTTAGGCGGCTTTCACACATCCGCTTTTTTGCCGTCAGGCACAATCCTTCAAATACCTGATAAAATGGATCCGGCGCTGGATTCGTTTTTATTTTCATTAAATTGTATTCGCACCGGATTGTGCCTGATGCCCTTGCGTTTCATCCGGCGAAATTTCTGTGTCCAGCTGCTGGGAAGGACGCACAAGGGAACGTTTTTTTGTCACCGGCAAAAAAAACTGCATTGCGTCTGATCCGGCGCATCGCGGCGTGTTGTAAAATGAAAGTCTATGGGAGCCAGATCCATCGTAATGCGCCAAAAAACGCATTCCACCGACTGATCCGTTTTTGTTTTTGTTTTTTTATCTGAGCATGCTCAGATGTGTAAATTCCTTTCTGGCTAGAAAATCTGTCTCGCCTTGTCAGTCGGTCTCTCCCCCCACCTCCTCGCCTCTTTCCTACTCACCGATCACTGGCGCAGCGCTGCAGGGCTGTCACAAAGCTCCGGCGGGTTCTCCTCTTTGGAAAATGCCGGCCGCTCATTATTCCATCTCGTATTCACTGCTTCCCCCGCCCACCGGCGCCTATGATTGGTTGCAATCAGACACGCCCCCACACTGAGTGACAGCTGTCTCACTGCAACCAATCACAGCCACCGGTGGGCGGGTCTATATCGTTCAGTACAATAAATACATACATAAAAAAAAAAAAAAAAAATGGCGTGCGGTGCCCCCAATTTTGATAACAGCCAAGATAAAGCCTCTCTGCTGAGGGCTGGTATTCTCAGGATGGGGACCCCCCCCCGGCCTAAAAATATCAGCCAGCAGCCGCCCGGAATTGCTGCATCCATTAGATGCGACAGTCCCGGGATTCTACATGGCTCATCCCGATATGCCTTGATTAACACTGCGATCTGAGGCACAAAATACGTCCTGAAGGGATTTGTTCCAAAAAATGAGTCCACAGATTGTATTAGGACATCGTAATTAGGCTGCAATAGACACAGCTCAGACAGGACCAGCCGCCCCCAGTGTAATGGTGTTATGTTTAAAGAACTCCTCTACTGATTGCTCACAAGTAGATCAAGGTTGGAACGCCGCTCCTGCCATTATTACCAGAAACAGCGCCACGCTGGTCCATAGGTCATGTCTGGTATTGCAGCTTAACCACATTCAAGCGAGCGTGACTAAGCTGCAATACCAGACACGACCCATGTACGAGAGCGGCGCTGTGATCACTTAAAGGAGACCTTTTATTTTTCCAACTTACCTTTGAAGATTTCCTCAATAACTCCGCCAGACTGATTTTCTATAGGTTTTCTGCTGTTTAGTACAAGGCGTGCGATCTTGCGTTCTTAAATCAAAATGACGGTTACTCTTTATTTCATGACTCAATAGTACATGTGAAAATAAGTAACATTAATACATCTCATCAGAAAAATCCGCAGCTTTCTTTTGGACTGATCAATTAAGTGGTAAAAATCTGTCTTCAGTGAATACAGTTTTCCATTACTGAGTGACCGTTGGTGCTTATAAAATTCTATGGAGGGATTGTGTGCTGATATGTTGCTGCACATTCTCTATAGGTGAGAACAGTTGGTGCTTATAAAGTTCTATGGAGAACTAGAGCCCAGAAGACCTTTTGCTTTAAACTTTATCAGCCCCATCATCATCATCTCTCAGTAAAGTTTCATGCATAATGTCTTCTGGCTCTAGTTCTCCATAGAACTTTAAAAGCACCAACTGTCTTCTCCTATGGAGGAGCGATGGGCATGAGACCATTTACTGCACATTCTCCATAGCACTTTACTGAGCGAGATGACAGTTGGTGCTTATGAAGTTCCATGCAAAATGTTCCAGAGAACTTTAAAAGCACCAACTGTGGTCGTCTATAAAGAATGTGCAGCAATATATCAGCCCGTAGTGCCGCCATATAACTTTAAAAGCACCAACTGTCATCTCCTATGGAGGCGGGAGGGGCACAATGTCCTCCTCCAGAGAAGACGCCAGTTGGTGCTTATACAGTTCTATGGAGAACTAGAGCCAGAAGACATTTTGCCTTAAACTTGATAAGCACTAACTGTCACCTCACAGTAAGATTCTGTGGAAAACATGCAGCAATGTGTCTGCCTGGCTCTAGTTCTCCATACAACTTTAGAAGCACCAACTGTCACTCAGTAATGGAAAACTGTATTCACTGAAGCCAGATTTTAACCTTCAGGTTTGAGTGATCAATCCAGAAGGAGAAGAAGGGAATTTTGTTTACTTACCGTAAATTCCTTTTCTTCTAGCTCCAATTGGGAGACCCAGACAATTGGGTGTATAGCTACTGCCTCCGGAGGCCACACAAAGTATTACACTCAAAAGTGTAAGGCCCCTCCCCTTCTGGCTATACACCCCCAGTGGGATCACTGGCTCACCAGTTTAGTGCAAAAGCAAGAAGGAGGAAAGCCAATAACTGGTTTAAAGACCAATTCAATCCGAAGAAACATCGGAGAACTGCAACCATTCACATGAACAACATGTGTACCGAAAAAAACCCTAAGAAAACAGGGCGGGTGCTGGGTCTCCCAATTGGAGCTAGAAGAAAAGGAATTTACGGTAAGTAAACAAAATTCCCTTCTTCTTTGTCGCTCCATTGGGAGACCCAGACAATTGGGACGTCCAAAAGCAGTCCCTGGGTGGGTAAAAGAATACCTCGTGGTAGGGCCGTCAAACAGCCCTTTCGTACAGGTGGGCAACCGCCGCCTGAAGGACTTGTCTACCTAGGCTGGCGTCTGCCGAAGCGTAGGTATGCACCTGATAATGCTTGGTAAAAGTGTGCAGACTCGACCAGGTAGGTGCCTGGCACACCTGCTGAGCCGTAGCCTGGTGCCGTAATGCCCAGGACGCACCCACGGCTCTGGTAGAATGGGCATTCAGCCCTGAGGGAACCGGGAGCCTAGCAGAACGGTAGGTTTCAAGAATTGGTTCCTTGATCCACCGAGTCAGGGTGGATTTGGAAGCTTGCGACCCTTTACGCTGACCAGCGACAAGGACAAAGGGTCCATCCGGGCGGCACAGGAGCGCCGTGCGGGAATGTAGATCCTGAGTGCTCTCACCAGATCCAACAGATGCAAATCCTTTTCAAATTGATGGACTGGATGAGGACACAAAGAAGGTAAGGTGATATCTTGATTGAGATGAAAGTGGGATACCACCTTAGGGAGAAAGTCCGGAATCGGACGCCGAACCCCCTTGTCCTGGTAAAGACCAGGAATGGAGATTTGCATGACAGCGCTGCTAGCTCGGACACTCTCTGAAGAGACGTGACCGCTACTAGAAAAGGCCACTTTCTGTGAAAGACTGAAAAGGGAAACAACTTTCAAAGGCTCGAAAGGCGGCTTCAAGAGAGTCATTAGAACCTTGTTCAGACTCCAGAGCTCTAACGGCCGCTTGTACGGAGTGATGAGAAGACAAACTCCCTGCAGGAACGTGCGTACCTGCGGAAGTCGGCTAGGCGTTTCTGAAAAAATACAGATAGCGCTGACACTTGTCCTTTAAGGGAGCTGAGCGACCAACCATTTTCCAACCGAGATTGTAGGAAGGAAGGAAAAATAGGCGATGCAAATGGCCAGGGAGAAACTCCTTGAGCAGAGCACCAAGATAAGAATATCTTCCACGAGCTGTGGTAGATCTTGGCGGACGTTGGCTTCTTGGCCTGCGTCATGGTGACAACCACTCTTGAGATAATCCTGAAGACGCTAGGATCCAGGACTCAATGGCTACACCGTCATGTTCAGGGCCGCAGAGTTCAGATGGAAAAAAGGGCCCTTGAAACAGCAAGTCTGGTCGGTCTGGTAGTGCCCACGGTTGGCCTACCGTGAGGTACCACAGATCCGGGAACCCCGACCTCCTCGGCCAATCTGGAGCGACGAGGATGGCGCGGCGACAGTCGGACTTGATCTTGCGCAGCACTCTGGACAACAATGCCAGAGGTGGGACACATAAGGTAGCCGGGACTGCGACCAATGTTGAACTGAGGCGTCCGCCGCCAGAGCTCGATGATCGTGAGACTGTGCTATGAAGCCGGGACAATGTTGTTGTGCCGTGACGCCATTATGTCGACGTCCGGCATCCCGCAGCGGCGACAGATCTCCTGAAACCCGTCCGGGTGAAGAAATCATTCCCCTGCGTCCATACCCTGGCGACTGAGGAAGTCTGCTTCCTAGTTTACCACGCCTGGGATGTGAACTGCGGATATGGTGGATGCCGTGTCTTCCACCCACGTCAGAATCCGCCGGCTTCCTGGAAGGCTTGCCGGCTGCGTGTTCTTCCGTGGTGGTTGATGTATGCCACCGCTGTGGAGATATCCGACTGAATTCGGATGTGCTTGCTTTTCAGCCACTGCTGGAAGGCTTGTAGGACAAGATACACTGCTCTGATTTCCAGAACATTGATCTGAAGGGTGGACTCTTGCTGAATCCACGTACCTTGAGCCCTGTGGTAGAGAAAAACTGCTCTCCACTCTGATAGACTCGTGCCTGTCGTAACTACCGCCCAGGATGGGGGTAGTAAGGACCTTTTCTTCGGCGCTCCATTGGGAGACCCAGACGATTGGGTGTATAGCACTGCCTCCGGAGGCCACACAAAGCATTACACTAAAAAGTGTAAGGCCCCTCCCCTTCTGGCTATACACCCCCAGTGGGATCACTGGCTCACCAGTTTTCTGCTTTGTGCGAAGGAGGTCAGACATCCACGCATAGCTCCACTGTTTAGTCAGCAGTAGCTGCTGACTCTATCGGATGGAAGAAAAGAGGGCCCAGATAGGGCCCCCAGCATGCTCCCTTCTCACCCCACTTGCGGTTTGTAAGGTTGAGGTACCCATTGCGGGTACGGAGGCTGGAGCCCACATGCTGCTTTCCTTCCCCATCCCCCTGAGGGGCTCTGTGGAAGTGGGATCTTACCGGCCCCCAAACCCTGAGGCCGAGCTCCATCCACAGACCCAGAGACCCTGCTGGAGGAGCTGAGTACAGTCAGGGACAAGGCCCTGCAACGTTCAGGTACTCTGTGTCCCCGCACAGACAGGCCACGCACACTCCAGGCTTGCTGGGTGTGCTAGTGCGCCGGGGGCACTAGCGCTGCGCGCTCGGGTTAGAGTCACTGCAGCTTAGCTGAGTGATTTTATGTCTTGGGAACTACCGCGCCGGCCACTCCGGGAGCGGCGGCGCCGCTGGGACTTGTAGTGCGCAGGGGACTCGCGCTGCCCGCGCTTTTACGGCGGCAGCGCTCATAAATCTAGTCCCCGGCTTTTGCGGCCTAGCTCTGCTTCGTTCCCGCCCCCACCTTGTCAATCAGGGAAAGGGAGAGACGCTGTTCTATAGCCAGCGCCGAGGGCTGGAGCCTTATTTACATGCTCCAGCCCTCTCACTGGGCACAGTGGGGACGCAAGTTTCCCGCTCTTGGTCTCAACACGCCCAGGGCCCGCCCCTCTCCACAGGACGCCGGCAGCCATTCCTGCATGCAGTCTGGCTGGAGAACGGACACAGGCTCTGGGGGACTCAGACAAGGGACTCTGGCGACCACACACCCGCGTTTATGCGGGCGGTAAGCTGCACATAAGTGCTGGCCCCACTAGTGCCACAGTGTTATTTGGTGCATTTTTTTCCTGTACCATATATATTTATATTGCACTGTACAGTCGCTTCTTGGCTTATACCCTACATTGCTCTGAGGAGACAACAACATGTCATCCGCAAAACGCAAGGGTGCCAAGGCACAGGCGGTATGCACTGCTTGTGCCGCATGTGGGGCTAATCTACCGGCAGGTTCCAATGACCCCCATTGTGTGCAATGTTCAATCCCTGTGCCACTTCGGCAGCCAGAGTCTATGGTAGTAGTGGCCCAGGCAGAGACGCCTGTGAACCCTGCCCCGGTGACGGGGACAGAATTTGCAGTTTTTGCTGATAAGATGTCTGTGACTATGACAAAAATCCTGGAAACCTTGCAGTCCAGGCCAGTTTCTCAGACCATGGACACTGCTGTGTCTATGCTCCCCGGTCCCCCTCAGTTGGAACTAATCCGTACTTCAAGGGGGTCCCAGGCATCACAGGCTGAAGACTCTGACTCGGATGACAGTCCCAGGCAGCCTAAGCGGGCTCGCTGGGAAAGACCCTCGCCGTCATCACACTGGTCAGGGTCTCAGCGAGACGAGGCTCTGTATGAGGAGACAGAGGTGGGTGATCAGGAATCTAATCCTGACACCGCTCTCAATCTAGATACCCCTGATGGTGACGCTATGGTAAATGACCTTATAGCGGCCATCAATAGACTGTTGGATATTTCTCCCCCAGCCCCTTCAGCAGAGGAGGCAGCTGCACAGCAGGAGAAGTTCCATTTCCGGTATCCTAAGCGTAAATTGAGTACTTTTCTGGACCACTCTGACTTCAGAGAATCAGTCCAGAAACATCATGCTTATTCAGATAAGCGTTTCTCCAAACGTCTTAAGGATACACGTTATCCCTTTCCCCCTGACGTGGTCAAACGCTGGACCCAGTGTCCAAAGGTGGACCCCCCAATCTCCAGGCTTGCGGCTAGATCCATAGTTGCAGTGGAAGATGGGGCTTCACTTAAAGATGCCAATGACAGACAGATGGACCTTTGGTTAAAGTCTGTCTATGAAGCTATCGGCGCGTCGTTTGCTCCAGCATTCGCGGCCGTGTGGGCACTCCAAGCTATTTCAGCTGGTCTGGCACAGGTGGACTCTATCATACGTCCAGCAGTGCCGCGAGTAGCGTCCCTAACCTCGCAAATGTCTGCGTTTGCGACTTACGCTATCAACGCTGTCCTGGACTCTACGAGCCGTACCTCAATGGCGTCTGCCAACTCTGTCGTTTTGCGCAGAGCCTTGTGGTTAAAGGATTGGAAAGCAGATTCTGCTTCCAAGAAATGTTTAACCAGCTTGCCACTATCTGGAGACAGACTGTTTGGTGAGCAATTGGCTGAGATCATTAAACAGTCCAAGGGTAAGGACTCCTCCTTACCCCAGCCCAGATCGAGCAAACCTCAACAGAGGAAGTGGCAGTCGAGGTTTCGGTCCTTTCGAGGCTCCAGCAAGACCCAATTCTCCTCGTCCAAAGGGACTCAGAAGGAGCAAAGGAGCTCAGATTCCTGGCGGGCTCATTCACGCTCCAAGAAAGCAACCGGAGGAACCGCTTCCAAGGCGGCTGCCTCATGACTTTCGGCCTCATCCCTCCGCATCCTCGGTCGGTGGCAGGCTCTCCCGCTTTTGCGACATTTGGCTGCCACAGGTCAAAGACCGGTGGGTAGCAGACATTTTGTCTCACGGGTACAGGATAGAATTCAGTTCTCATCCTCCGCCTCGGTTCTTCAGAACCCCCCCACATCCCGACCGAGCAAATGCCCTTCTGCAGGCGGTGTGCTCACTAAGAGCAGAAGGAGTGGTGATCCCTGTTCCTCTGCAGGAACAAGGACAAGGTTTTTACTCCAATCTCTTCGTGGTTCCAAAAAAGGACGGCTCGTTCCGTCCTGTTCTGGACCTAAAGCTGCTCAACAAGCATGTGCACGCCAGGCGGTTCCGGATGGAATCCCTCCGCTCCGTCATTGCCTCAATGTCTCAAGGAGATTTCCTTGCATCAATAGACATCAAAGATGCTTATCTCCACGTGCCGATTGCTACAGAGCACCAACGTTTTTTACGTTTCGTGATAGGAGACGACCATCTCCAGTTCGTAGCTCTGCCATTTGGTCTGGCGACAGCCCCACGGGTTTTCACCAAGGTCATGGCGGCAGTGGTAGCAGTCTTGCATTCTCAGGGACATTCGGTGATTCCTTACTTAGACGATCTACTTGTCAAAGCACCCTCTCAAGAGGCATGCCAACACAGCCTGAATGTTGCGCTGGAGACTCTCCAGACTTTCGGGTGGATCATCAACTTTTCAAAGTCAAACCTGGCACCGACTCAATCACTAACGTATCTTGGCATGGAGTTTCATACTCTCTCAGCGATAGTGAAGCTTCCGCTGGACAAGCAGCGGTCACTACAGACAGGGGTGCAGTCTCTCCTTCAGGGTCAGTCGCACCCCTTAAGGCGCCTCATGCACTTCCTAGGGAAGATGGTGGCAGCAATGGAGGCAGTCCCGTTCGCGCAGTTTCATCTGCGTCCACTTCAATGGGACATTCTCCGCCAGTGGGACGGGAAGACAACTTCCCTAGACAGGACAGTCTCCCTTTCTCAGATGACCAAGGACTCTCTGCAATGGTGGCTTCTTCCCACCTCATTATCACAGGGAAGATCATTCCTGCCCACATCCTGGGCAGTGGTCACGACAGACGCGAGTCTGTCAGGGTGGGGAGCAGTTTTTCTCCACCACAGGGCTCAAGGGACGTGGACTCAGCAGGAGTCCACCCTTCAGATCAATGTTCTGGAAGTCAGGGCAGTGTATCTTGCCCTATTAGCCTTCCAGCAGTGGCTGGAAGGAAAGCAGATCCGAATTCAGTCGGACAACTCCACAGCGGTGGCATACATCAACCACCACGGAGGGACACGCAGTCGGCAAGCCTTCCAGGAAGTCAGGCGGATTCTGATGTGGGTGGAGGAAAGAGCATCCACCATATCCGCAGTTCACATCCCGGGCGTAGAAAACTGGGAAGCAGACTTCCTCAGTCGCCAGGGCATGGACGCAGGGGAATGGTCCCTTCACCCGGACGTGTTTCAGGAAATCTGCCGCCGCTGGGGGGTGCCGGACGTCGACCTAATGGCGTCTCGGCACAACAACAAGGTCCCGACCTTCATAGCGCGGTCTCGCGATCAAAGAGCTCTAGCGGCAGACGCCTTAGTGCAAGATTGGTCGCAGTTCCGGCTCCCTTATGTGTTTCCACCTCTGGCACTCTTGCCCAGAGTGTTACGCAAGATCAGATCCGATTGCGGCCGCGTCATACTCGTCGCCCCAGACTGGCCGAGGAGGTCGTGGTACCCGGATCTGTGGCATCTCACGGTCGGCCAACCGTGGGCACTACCAGACCGACCAGACTTACTGTCCCAAGGGCCGTTTTTCCATCGGAATTCTGCGGCCCTGAGCCTGACTGTGTGGCCATTGAGTCCTGGATCCTAGCGTCTTCAGGATTATCCCAAGGGGTCGTTGCCACCATGAGACAGGCTAGGAAGCCCACGTCTGCTAAGATCTACCACAGAACGTGGAAGATATTCTTATCCTGGTGCTCTGCACAAGGAGTATCCCCCTGGCCATTCACGTTACCTGTCTTTCTTTCCTTCCTGCAATCTGGGTTGGAAAAGGGCTTGTCGCTCGGCTCCCTTAAAGGGCAAGTCTCGGCACTATCCGTGTTTTTTCAGAAGCGTCTAGCGCGACTGTCTAAGGTGCGCACGTTCCTGCAGGGGGTGTGTCATATCGTACCTCCGTACAGGAGGCCGTTAGATCCGTGGGATCTAAACAAGGTCCTTGTTGCTCTCCAGAAGCCGCCTTTCGAGCCCCTGAGGGATGTGTCACTTTCTCGACTCTCACAGAAAGTGGCATTTCTGGTAGCGGTCACGTCTCTTCGGAGAGTGTCTGAACTAGCAGCGCTGTCATCCAAAGCTCCCTTCCTGGTGTTCCACCAGGACAAGGTAGTGCTGCGCCCCATTCAG
The DNA here is from genome assembly GCF_048569485.1 of Anomaloglossus baeobatrachus. Classification (NCBI taxonomy): domain Eukaryota; kingdom Metazoa; phylum Chordata; class Amphibia; order Anura; family Aromobatidae; genus Anomaloglossus; species Anomaloglossus baeobatrachus. Next base: position 17,120,537 of record NC_134360.1, read on the forward strand.
GAGTTTCTCCCTAAGGTGGTATCCTCTTTTCACCTTAATCAGGATATCTCCTTGCCTTCCTTTTATCCGCATGCAGTTCATCGGTATGAAAAGGATCTACATTTGTTGGATCTGGTGAGAGCACTCAGAATCTACATTTCCCGCACGGCGCCCCTGCGCCGCTCGGATGCACTCTTTGTCCTTGTCGCTGGTAAGCGCAAAGGGTCGCAGGCTTCCAAAGCCACCCTGGCTCGATGGATCAAAGAACCAATTCTTGAAGCCTACCGTTCTGCTGGGCTTCCGGTTCCATCAGGGCTGAAGGCCCATTCTGCCAGAGCCGTGGATGCGTCCTGGGCATTACGACACCAGGCTACGGCTCAACAGGTGTGCCAGGCAGCTACCTGGTCGAGTCTGCACACTTTCACCAAACATTATCAGGTGCATACCTATGCTTCGGCGGACGCCAGCCTAGGTAGAAGAGTCCTGCAGGCGGCAGTTGCCTCCCCGTAGGGGAGGGCTGTCTTTGCAGCTCTAACATGAGGTATTTCTTTACCCACCCAGGGACAGCTTTTGGACGTCGAAATCGTCTGGGTCTCCCAATGGAGCGCCGAAGAAGGGAATTTTGTTACTTACCGTAAATTCCTTTTCTTCTAGCTCCTATTGGGAGACCCAGCACCCGCCCTGTTGTCCTTCGGGATTTTTGGTTGTTTTTCGGGTACACATGTTGTTCATGTTAAACGGTTTTCAGTTCTCCGACGTTACTTCGGAGTGAATTTGTTTAAACCAGTTATTGGCTTTCCTCCTTCTTGCTTTTGCACTAAAACTGGTGAGCCAGTGATCCCACTGGGGGTGTATAGCCAGAAGGGGAGGGGCCTTACACTTTTTAGTGTAATGCTTTGTGTGGCCTCCGGAGGCAGTGCTATACACCCAATCGTCTGGGTCTCCCAATAGGAGCTAGAAGAAAAGGAATTTACGGTAAGTAACAAAATTCCCTTCTTTTCTGACCCTGAGGTGGGAAGAAGCCACCACCGTAGAGATTCTTTGGCCGCCTGAGAAAGGGAGACGTCTGTCGATGGGCGTCGACCTCCCGTCTCATTGGCGGAGAATGTCCCATTGTAGTGGACGCAGATGAAACTGCTCGAAAGGGACTGCCGCCATTGCTACCATCTTACGTGAGAAGTGCATGCGGCGTCTCAATGTGTGCGACTGATCCTAAGGAGAGATTGCAGCCTTGTCTGTAGTGAACGCTGTTTGTCTAGCGGAAGCTTCACTATCGCTGAGAGAGTATGAAACTCCATGCCTAGATATGTTAGTGATTGGCCCGGGGTCGGATCTGACTTTGAAAAGTTGATGATCCACCCGAACTCTGGAGAGTCTCCAGCGCAACGTTCGGCTGTGTTGGCATGTTCCTTAAGAGGGTGCCTTGACAAGTAGATCTCCCAAATACGGGATCACAGAGTGACCTTGAGATTGCAGGACTGGTACTACTGCTGCCATGACCTTAGCGAAGACCCGTGGGGCTATCGCCAGCCGGAAGGCAGAGTTACGAACCGAAGGTGTTCGCGTCCTATAACAAAGCGTAGAAACGCTGGAGCTCTGGATCAATCGGCACGTGGGGATAAGCATCCTTGACGTGTATCGATGTTAGGAAATTTCCTTGAAACATTGAGGCGATGACGGAGCTGGGGGATTACATCCGGAACCGCCTGGTGTTCACGAGCTGGTTGAGCCGTGTTAGATCCAGAACGGGACGAAAATACTCGTCCTTTCTTGGCACCGCAAATAATTCGGAGTAAAAACCGTGACCTTGTTCCTGAAGAGGAACGGGGGTCACCACTCGTTGTGCCTTTAGAGTGCCCACCGCCTGCAGAAGAGCATCGGCTCGGTCGGGAGGTGGAGAAGTTCTGAAGAATTGAGTTGGAGGACGAGAACTGAACTCTGTCCTGTACCCGTGAGACAGAATGTCTCTCACCCAACGGTCTTTGACCTGTGACAGCTAAATGTCGCCAAGGCGGGAGAGCCTGCTACCGACCGAGGATGCGGAGAGAGGAGGCCGCAAGTCATGAGGAAGCCTCTTGGAAGCGGGTTTTCAGGCTGTCTTTTTTGGGCGTGACTGAGCCCGCCAAGAAACTGAGCTCCTCTGATCCTTTTGAGTCCTCTTTGGACGAGGAGAAATGGGACCTGCCCGAGCCTTGAAAAGACCGAAAACCCCGACTGTCCCTTGGTATGTTGGGATTTGTTTTGTCTGGGCTGAGGCAAGGAAGAATCCTTACTCTTGAACTGTTTAATGATTACATCTCACGCACACTAAACAGTCGGTCAGCAGAACAAGGCAAACTGGTTAAGCCCTTTTTTGGAAGCAGAATCTGCCTTCCATTCAGTTAACACCCAGGCCCTGCGTAAAAACCACGGAGTTAGCGGACGCCACCGCCGTACGGGTCGTAGAGTCTAGGACAGCATTAATCGCATAAGACGCAAATGCAGACATTTGAGCGGTTAAGGATGACACTTGCGGAACAGATGTACGTGTGACCGTGTCCATCTGTGAAAGACAAGCTGAAGTAGCTTGGGGTGCCTCTACGGCTGCGAATGCTGGAGCTAACAGCGCGCCGATAGCCTCATAGATGGATTTCGACCAGAGCTCCATCTGTCTGTCAGTGGCATCTTTAAGTGCAGCCCCATCTTCCACTGCAACTATGGATCTAGCTGCAAGCTGGAGATTGGAGGATGCCCCTTGGGACACTGGGTCCAGCCATTGCCCACGTCAGGGGGTAGGGATAACGTGTATCCTCAGCCGTTTGGAGAAGCGCTTAACTGGATAAGCGTGGTGTTCCTGGACTGCCTGTGTAAAGTCAGGGTGGCCAAGGAAAGTATTTAATTTACGCTTGGGATCCGTGAATGGAATTTCTCCTGCTATGAAGCTGACTCCTCCACTGGAGGAGCTGGGGGAGAAATAACTAACATTCTATTGATGGACGCTATGAGATTATTGACTATGGCGTCACCATCAGGTGTATCCAGATTGAGAGCGGTCTCAGGATTAGATCTTGAGCAGCTACCTCCGCCACATCACACAGAGAGTCCGCTTGCTGGGACCCTGACTAGTGTGATGAAGTCGAGGGCCGCTCATAGTGAGCCTCTCAGGCTGTCTGGGACTGTCGTCCGTGTCAGAGCCGTCACTCTGGGAAGCACATGACACCCTCGGAGCTCAAAGCTGTTCCCACTGAGGGGGACCATGGATAATGAATGAACAGTGGCCATGGATTTGAGAGACTTGTCTGGACTGCAAGGCTTCTAGTATCATAGCCATAGTCTCAGAAGATCTGTCAGTAAATACTGCAGGCTCCGTCCCCATGTCCTGACGGTTAGCAGAGACTCCGTAGTATACAATGGGGGTCTATGTACACTGCCGGCCATATAGCCGTACATGCTGTACCGGCTGCATAGAAAACATGTGCTTCTGCACCTCTGTTTTACACAGACAATATGCTGTTATGTCCTCCGCACAATCAAGGAGGGTATATACAAAAATGCAGCTAAACAGTGCAATGCATAGTGAATAAACATATATGTATATGTGCACTTCGGCACTAGTGGAGTCAGCCCCACAGGTGCTGCTTAACGCCTGGTCACAGCGGTTGTGTGACTATCCGAATCCCTGCCAGGGATTCCCAAACTTGTCTCTTCTGTCGCTACAGAAAACACTGACAAGAATGGCCGCCGGCGTCCTGTGCAGAGGAAGAAGCCGTGGGCGTGCCTGAGAAAATGCGGGAATCCGGCTGCACAGTGTACACAGTGAGAGGGGTGGAGTATGCAAAGCATACTCCAGCTCTCAGCGCTGCCGGTTTCACAGTGCACACAGTGAGAGGGGTGGAGTATGCAAAGCACACTCCAGCTCTCAGCGCTGCCGGTTTCACAGTGCACACAGTGAGAGGGGTGGAGTATGCAAAGCATACTCCAGCTCTCAGCGCTGCCGTGCTGTGCAGCGTCACGCCCCTACCCTGACTGGCAGGTCT